>NW_026897954.1:0-39547 GCF_033153095.1 Gastrolobium bilobum | reverse complement strand
TTTAAATCGTTAAAGTTATCGTTTTTATGAACATGTTAATATGATTGCTATGTTCATATATCCTTATGTGTTCATGGTTATTTTTCTTTTTTCTTTATGAAAGTTTTAAAAAGGAAACACCTTTTTAGAAAGGTTGAATTCGACCATGAAGGGTATTTTAAATACCTTGATTATTTTCTTATTTTCTCCATGAATTGTATCATGATCAAGGCATGAATTTTTTTCGAAATTTTGCATCATATACATATGTATATGGTTCGGCCATTAAGGTGTTTATGGCTACATGCATGGTTTAATTTTGTGTTCTTTGAGAAAGAGTCAACAAAATTTGAATTATATTGATTGTTATATATAATTCGGCCAAATAAGGAATTAAGAAAATTTGAATTTGAATTTTTGTTTTGATGTTTAATTGTTAAATATCAAGACATATGTGAGAAGCATATTATATGATAATATTTTGTACTTGTAAGTTGTCTAACATTTCAGGTGCAAAAAGGAAGGGGATGGTCATAGTGTCCGAAATTTAAATTTCGAATTTTAAATTAATGTGTAATTTTGCTCTATTTAATTAGATTTGTAATTTGTTTTTTAAATTTTGTATTTTAATTTTGTCCCTCCAAATATGTTTTGGAGTTTCTTTAATTATTTGTAATTAGAAAAATTAGGCTAGTCGCCTTTAGACGACAAGCAGCCGTGGCTTGAGAAGCAAGATGGACAAATGAGCGAGCACCATGATTATCTTAAAATAAAAATTATTTTATTTGCATGTATGTTTTGTACGACTAGCATGCATGAGATAATATATCGCGATATGTATGCTTTGTGGCTTAAGACGTCTAGTATGCATGAAATTGGACAAATCGCGTTTGTATGTATTATTATGCACGTCCAATTACGACTAGTGTAATCCGATAGATGTTTGACATAGGATACGACTAGCATGATAATAATACTAATGCGTTTGATGAGACCTAATAAACCCCTAAATAAAAGGAACCCTTAAAAGGAATAAATTATTAAGCATATGATTACCTCCCACCACCAATATTACTCGAACCTCCTCTACATAGTGGTGCTCCACAACTCAGTTGGGACCCACTGTTTCGTTGAGTAAGAGTAGTATTAGAATTGTAAGACACTTAGGGTGCTGGTTAGTTCTTAACTGAGGCATAAGTTGCAGGCTCAGTCGGGCTTATGTGCTTAGGGTAATGATGCTAGGTTGGTTGCATGAGATGCACCACTAAGTGACAAAGAGTTGTTAACCTAATGTTAAGAGAGGGAATGTGATATTGTTAATAAGGATCAACCCATTATTTAAATTAATCTTGCGGTCACAGACGGGGGTTAAAATAAGTAATCGTACTCTTAATCTCACTAAGGTAAAATCTAAAAGTAGATTAACCCTAAGTCAATTGGTAAGGGTCATTGACTTAGATAAAATAGTGGGAGGGGAAAATTTTTTAAAGTCTTTAATAATTTGTTATTTACTACATGTCCATATATTAATTAAAATTATCTTTACATCGTTTCAGTTTTAGTATGACTAATCCACTGTCACTGCGCTCAATACTCGAAACGAACAAACTGACCGGTTCAAATTTCGTGGACTGGTATCGGAACTTGAGAATTGTTCTTAGGGCCGAAAAGATAGCTTACGTTCTAGATGCTGCATTACCCATAGCTCCTAAGGAAGGGGAAAATGGGTTCGCGGAATTTGATTTTGAGGCCCACCAACAGCACATGGATGACAATGTATTAGCAGTCTGCATTATGTTGGCATCCATGTCGCCTGAACTGCAAAGGCAGCATGAGCATATGGATGCTCCCTCTATTATCCTGCATCTCAAGGAGTTGTATGATATTAAAGGCAGGCATGAAAGGTATGAGGCCTCTAGAGAATTGTTCTCTTGTAGGATGTCTGAGAGCATGTCTGTGAGCAGTCATGTTCTTAAGATGATCAGACTCATTGACAAGCTAGGAAATCTAGGCTTCTTCATGGATGCCGATCTAAGTAATGACTTAGTCCTCACCTCACTTCCTCCTTCCTTCAATCAATTCATTATGAATTACAACATGCATGGGATGCAAGTGAGCTTGCCTGAATTGTTAAGTATGTTAGCAACTGCTGAAGTGTCTATCAAGAAGGATAGGACACAAGCTCTTCTGATTGGTGGGCCTAGCAAGGCCAAGGGTAAGGGCAAGGAGCCTGCAAAAGGCGACCCCCTTAAACCCAAAGGAAAATCCAAGAAGAAGAAAGGCAAAAAGAAGGGTAAAAAGGCATCCAAGGACAAGGGCGATGCTGAGTGCTTCCATTGTGGCAAGAAAGGCCATTGGAAGAGGAATTTTCCAGACAACTTGAAGAGTGTGAAGGACAAGAAGCATGGTGATGCTTCTACCTCAGGTATTTACATGATTAAGATAAACTATTCTTGTGCTAATCCGACCTCATGGGTATTGGATACCGATTGTGGTTCTCACATTTGCAATTTGTTGCAGGTGCTAAGGAGCCCTAGGAGATTGGAGAAGAACGAGGTGGACCTCCGCGTTGGAAATGGGGCAAGAGTTACTGCTCATGCTATTGGAGATGCCGACCTCATTTTGCCTACAAGCCTTTTATTGCATTTGAATAATTGTCTTTATGTTCCAAACATTTCTAGAAACGTAATTTCTATTTCTTGTTTAGAACAAGATGGTTTTACTTTTAGTATTAAGAATGGTACATTTTCTATCATTTTGAATGATATTGTTTATGGTACTGCTTCTTTAACAAATGGATTGTATGTTCTGGAAATGGGAGCTGAAGTCTCAATATAGCTGTGAAACGACCTAGGATAGATAATCAATCTTATCTTTGGCATTGTAGACTAGGGCAGATAAACGAAACAAGATTGTCTAGAATGCATGCAAATGGATACCTAGATTCCATGGATTTGGAATCCTATGGACAATGTGAATCTTGTCTAGCTGAGAAAATGAATTGTCACAAACCCAAAAGGCTTGAGAGTCATAGGGCTAGTGAGTTATTAGAACTCATTCACACTGATGTTTGTGGGCCAATGTCTATAGAGGCTAGAGGAGGATACTCCTATTTCATCACCTTTACTGATGACAAATCAAGATTTTGGTACGTGTACCTAATGAGATATAAATCCGAAGCCTTTGAAAAGTTCAAGGAGTTTAGGAATGAAGTAGAGAAACAGCGTGGCAAGATGATTAAGACATTACGATCAGATCATTGTGTGAATATCTGACCCATGAGTTTCAGGATTATCTGAGAGAAAATGGAATTCTCTCACAGTTTACTGCACCTTACACACCACACCAAAATGGTGTCTCCGAAAGGAGAAACAGGACCTTGTTAGACATGGTCAGGTCTATGATGAGTGAGACTCAACTTCTAAAATCGTTTTGGGGATATGCCTTAGACACAGCGGCATACCTTCTAAATAGGGTACTGTCTAAATCTGTTCAGACCACACCATATGAGATATGGAATGGTAAGAGACCCAACCTGAGTTACCTCAGGGTATGGGGATCGCCAGCTTATGTCAAAGCATTGGCATCAGATAAGCTTAGTGCTAAAAGTACTAAATATCTATTTGTGGGGTATCCCAAAGGTACTAAGGGATACTACTTTTACTCCATGGATGAACACAAGGTGTTTGTGTCAAAGAATGTTGAGTTCCTTGAGAAGGATTTGATCTCTCAAGGAGCCAGTGGGAGTAAGATTGATTTTGAAGAAGTTCAAGAACCACATGAACAGATTGAGGAACCCGAGTCTGCTCCGCAGGCGACGTTCTCCAATGGAGAAGTAAACACACAACTCCGTAGGTCAACGAGGGTCATCCATCCACCTGAGAGGTATGGGTTTGTGATTGAGAATCAGCAAACCGTCGAGGATGATGAACCAAGTAACTACGAAGAGGCAGTCAAGGATGTTGACTCTTCTAGATGGCTTGAAGCCATGGAATCTGAAATGGATTCGATGTATCAAAACAAGGTATGGACCTTGGTTCCTAAACCGCAAGGAATAGTTCCTATCGGTAACAAATGGGTCTTTAAAAGAAAGACTGATGCAAATGGCAACGTTCAGACCTACAAAGCTAGGTTGGTTGCGAAAGGGTATCGTCAAAGACAAGGAGTTGACTATGATGAGACTTTCTCACCGGTTGCCATGATCAAATCTATTAGGATCATGCTTGCGATAACGGCATATCACGACTATGAAATTTGGCAAATGGATGTCAAGACCGCCTTCTTCAATGGGTTCTTGAAGGAGGAAGTGTACATGACACAACCTGAAGGCTTTGAAATCAAAGATCAGGAGCATATGGTATGCAAATTACAAAGGTCGATATATGGGCTAAAACAAGCATCAAGGAGTTGGAATATTCGTTTTGATGAAGTCGTTAAGAGTAACGGTTTTATCAAGGACGAGGATGAACCTTGTGTTTACAAGAAGGTTAGTGGGAGTAATGTCGTCTTCCTAGTACTTTATGTAGATGGCATATTGTTGATAGGAAATGACATCCCCACATTACAAATAACGAAATAGTGGCTTTCAAAAAGCTTCACCATGAAGGATTTGGGAGAAGCGGCCTTTATACTTGGTATTAAGATCTATAGAGATAGATCCAAGAGGCTATTGGGTTTATCTCAATCCACGTATGTTGACAAAATGTTAAAAAGGTTTAGCATGGAAGGATCGAAAAGGGGTTTTCTTCCTGTCAATCATGCAGTACATCTTTCAAAGGCTATGTGTCCTAAGTCACAGCCTGAGAAGGATCGCATGAGTGGAATTCCATACGCTTCGGCTATTGGATCCATCATGTATGCCATGATATGTACAAGACCAGATGTTTCGTATGCTTTGAGCATTACGAGCAGATACCAGTCTGACCCTGGAGAGGGTCACTGGACAGCAGTCAAGACCATCCTTAAGTACTTAAGAAGAACTAAGGATGCGTTTCTGGTCTATGGTGGGGTTGATGAGCTAACAGTGAAAGGGTTCACTGATGCCAGCTTTCAGAGTGACAAAGATGACTGCAAGTCACAGTCAGGGTTTGTATTCACCTTAAATGGTGGGGCAGTATCTTGGAAGAGTTCCAAGCAGGAGACAACAGCAGATTCAACGACAGAAGCTGAATACATAGCTGCTTCAGAAGCGGCTAAGGAGGCTGTGTGGATCAAGAAGTTCATATCTGAACTAAGGGTGGTTCCAAGCGTGGATGAGCCCATACAGTTGCTTTGCGACAACACAGGAGCCATTGCGCAGTCAAAGGAACCTAGGTCTCATCAAAGATCTAAACATGTGCTCCGCAGATATCACCTGATTAGAGAAATCATTGATAGAATGGATGTAAAGATGGATTATGTTCCCACAGATGATAACCTGGCCGATTCTCTGACAAAGGCTGTTTCTCAGAGAAAACATGATAGTCATTATGAGGCTTTGGGTATACGACTTAGGTCTGATTGGCTCTAGGCCAAGTGGGAGCTTGTTAGTATATGGGTGTCCTAGAGACAATCTTTTGATTAAATAAGGACATTAAATGTAGACCTTTATTGTCGCAAATAAATAATAAGCACTCTTTATCCTGTTTCATATTATGTCTCGATATTATTGTTAATATATATATTATGAATAAACTGGATAAACCCCTTGGAATAGAACAGGTATCTCTTGAGTATTTGTGATGAGATCACAATCATGAGGATTCAAGGATACCGCACGTTTATTCCTAATTTTATGTTCCTAGTCTAGAGACACTGAGAATGGGGATCAGTGATCTCGGATAAGACTAGCACGACTTATCTGCTTGTATACGGATACAAGGTAAAGACCTCATGTGCTACAGATATGGAGATGTCTTAGCTAAAGTCGTGGGTGGACCTATAAGGGTATAGCTCGCACTAAACAGACCCACAAAGAGACTCTATGAGGAAATCTCACAGAGAGTATCATTAGAGTAGTCTCTTTATATTTGGGTATGTCTTTCCTTAGACCAGAAGTTATTACCTAGACTGTGTTCTAGAAGGCATGCTTTGACTGTATACCTCGTCTGCCCGAAACATGGAGACTCATAGGTATACTGTTGGGCTTGTCCTGAAAGAGCACAAGGCTAAGGTGATAAGCTGAAGGAATTCATCAAATCTCTGTGAGAGATTAGGTTATCTGTAAACCGGAGAAATCGGGATGACATTTACAGGGACTCGGGAATCTATGCATAGTAAAAGAGATCAAGAGATGATCTGCCTTTAGAGTCAGTAAATTGAATATTCCCTATTTCGAATAAAGCTTACCCTAAACCGCAAGGGTTGATACATTTCCTTACCCTAGGTTAATGGGAAGGTAACCGAGACGAAGGGAAATACATACGACAACCAAATATGTGTAATAGGATGATCAAGTCATTAATCTAACTAGTTCTGGGGCAACAAAGCATTGCTAGTGCTCTGTGTTGTCATTAGATGAGTTGTGGGCTTATTGGGCCCAAACCCATTTATGTCAGTGGCTATGTTGGACCTAATGGGTCACACGCTAACACCTAATTGTCTAGATGAACTAGCATTAAAGGTATTGGGCCTAATAATGGTCATTAGTCCAAGAAGTAGTTTGGAAGTCCACCTTGAGGGTGGAGGGCGCATGGATCACAGTAATGGGCTTGGATAGTCCAAGACACTACTAATTAATTTAATTGGTTAAATTAATTATCAAACATTTAAATTTTGAATTTTGAATTTTGGAATTTGAATTTTGAATTTTGAATTTTGAAATTTTGAATTTGAATTTTGAATTTGAAATTTGAAATTCGAATTTTGAATTTGAATTTTGAAATTTGAAATTTGAATTTTGAATTTGAATGTTTGAATATTCGAATTTAAATATTGGAATTCAAATTTGAATTGGCTATGAAAAGTTGTTTCATAACAAAAGGATAAGATAAGATCTTGTTGGAACAAATCACTAGTATCAAGAGGAGATCTTTTGGACATGATCCAAGAAGATTGGGGCGTTGATTTTGGCTGTTGGTGAGTGTCATTTAGTCATCAAAATCAGCTCCAAAAGATACGGTCTGTTGGGAGAATATTTGAGTGAGTTGATTCAAGTTTGAATGCAACTACTCAAACGTATCTGGACTCCTTTTGGGACTGAATGGGGCGCACAGTATGAGTGGTCATGTGATGACCATCAGGTCAGAATCTTGATTAGATAAAGACCTTATCTCATAAGGATTCAATGGAGAGGTTGTTGGGAGTTTTGAATTGCAACAACTCCTTTATCTCCTCATTTGTTGTGCGCCACTTTCATGGGATTTTGAAGTGAAAAATCTGATTTCACTTATTTATTCCCTCACTCTCTTGTGCAATAGATAAGTGTGTCCCTCCTTAGGGTTTTTTAGTGAAAAGACCTAGCCATTCTCTCCTCCTTCCATGCGCCACCTTGTGAGGTTTTCTCTCTGAGAACATCACTCTTCTAAACACATTTGCCTAGCCTCCTCTTTCATACATTGAGCGCATAGCAAGCCTCATTGTGGTGATCAATTGGTGGTTCTACAAGAAGGAGTTCTTGCATCTAGACGCGGGTGGTGTGGATCAACGTTAGAGGGTTTGAACCCTTCAGACCTGACCTTGATCATCCTGAAGTTTCACGAACAACGCTAGCGAAAAATTTTGTTTTTCCCTATCACATGCCTTGACCTTCAAGGTCATTTTACTTTCATCCACAAGTTGCATCTTGCATAAACATAACTAATGGTCTCATTTTAATTTGAACTAGGAGATGAAAAGCTTGAACTGGGCAAACTTGGCTATACTTCTGGACTAATTGCATCCTCTCCATCTTTATTCTCCATTGGCTTTTGTTGAAAAATCATCTTGGGCTCATTCTTCAATTCTTCTGATTCTTCTTCCCACTTCCAATCTTCATCAAATACCACATCTCTAGAAATGATCATAGTATTCTTCTTAAGGCTATATAGTATGTAGCCTTTAGAAGCCAAACTACACCCCATAAAAATGCATTTTTCACTAGTCTCATCAAGCTTCACTCTTTTTTCTTTAGGAATTTGAGCAAAACATAAATTGCCAAACACCTTGAGATGACTAACTAAAGGTTTTCTGCCACTCCATGCTTCAAATGGGGTCTTCTCCTTTAATGCACTAGTAGAACATCGATTGATCAAATACACCACTGTATTAACAGCTTCTGCCCAAAACATTTTTGGTAAAGCTTTTTGAAATAACATAGACTTAGCCATCTTCATCACTGTTTTATTCTTCCTCTCTGAAACTCCATTTTATTGTGATGTATAAGCTACTGTTAGATTCCTTTCAACCCCTTCATCATCACAAAACTGTTGAAATTCTCTTGAAGTGTACTTCTTCCTTTATCACTTCTCAACATCTTGATCTTCTTGCCACTTTGGTTCTCAACAAGATTCTTGAATTTTTTGGAAATACTGAACACCTCAGATTTATTTCACTTGAAGTAAACCCAAGTCATCTTGCTATAGTCATCAATAAATAAAATAAAATATGTTTTCAGTTAAGGAAGGTGTCTTCATTAGACCACGCATGTCCTTATGCACAAGCTCAAGCTTTTATTTTGTTCTCCATGTCACTCCTTTAGGAAGTACTTGTCTATGTTGTTTACCAAATACACAGCCTTCACAAACTCCATTTTTCTCATGTATGTTTGGAGGACAATGCATTATATGCTTCTGTCGCATCATCTTAAAATTATTAAAATTGAGGTGCCCAAGTCCGCAATGCCACAACCAGCTATCATCCCTCGAACTCACCTTCATAGACTTTTCTGCAGGATATTTAAAATTAATAGAAAAACATCTTTTATTCATCTTCAATTTTCCTAAAAAAAATTATATGAATTTTTATCAAAAATAGTGCAATGATTGTCTTCAAAAAGAAGGGCATAACCATGTTCAACAAGGTACCCAACACTCAACAAATTTGCATCTGCGTTAGGCACATGGAGTACCCCTTGAATTTTTGTAACACCATTTTTTGTCTGAATTGCAACAACACCAATTCCTTCTACATACATATATTCTCCATTTCCAATCTTCTCCCTTGAACAAAAACTTGGATCCAGCTCACAAAAAATATTTTAATCAGTTGTCATATGATTGCTGCAAGCACTATCAACATACCAAGAAATATCATTTTTAGCCACTGCACTTTGACAGGCAAAAAACATGTTGTCCTCTTCATCTCCTTCTTCATCCATCTGAACATGGTGATTTACATTTATTCTGCAATCTTTTTTTAAGTGATCAAACCTCTTACAATTAGCGCATTGAGGTTTTCCTTTGTGGTAGCGATCTTTTGCTAAATGCCCCAATTTGCCACAAACATGATAATTTTTAACGGAACCTTCTTCACCATTTTCCCTCTCAACTCTAAAATCACTTATGCCCTTTCCCCTTAAGCCTCTGCCTCTGTTTGTGCCTCTTGCTGATCCACTTTGTTTTTCAGCACTAGATGACCCTTTTCTTGGTTTTTAGATCCAAGAAAAAGTTTAGAATGGAACGCACTTTCAACATGCTTTTCAGTGCTATGAACCAATCTTTGCTTAAATGTCTTCAATGAACCTAACAAATCCTGCACACTCATGGTTGATAGAATTTTTGTTTCTTCTATCACAGCCACTTTAGAGTCAAATTTTTCTGGTAAACTTATCGACACCTTTTTCATTTATCTTCTTATCGCTTATCTCCTCACCATTGGCCTTCATATTATTCACCAACTCAATGAGTCTAGTGGAGAATTCTTGCAAAGATTCAATTTCCTTCATTTTTATGTTCTATAACTCCCTTCTAAGCAATTGGAGTTTTATTAATCATACCTGAGAATCTCCTTGAAATTCTTCTTGCAAAATTTCCCATGCCTTTTTCGCCTTTGTTGCCCTCATGATTCTTGGGAAGATCATGTTTGAAACTCCTCTCTGAATCATAGACAAAACAACGGCATCAATATGTTTCTTCTCTCGCGCTTCCTTCCTATGAGCTGCAGTTAGAGTCGCTGGTGATGCAGGTTCCTCACTCCCATTTTCGACTAGATCTCACACATCTAGTGACTCGAACAAAGTCTTCACTTTGACACACCAAAACAGAGACTTGAACAGCAGTCAGGTGGAAGATTGTTGAACTCGCCATATCTGCTTCAAATCTTGCAGGTCCCATCCAGATCTTCAAGCTCTGATACCAATTTTGTTGAGAGAAGAGTAAAAGACAGAAGATATATTTTTCTCTAAGGATAAAGATACTTACTTTCACATTCAAACAATAGTTTTAAGTTACAAAACTTATAACTCTAAGAAATACATAAACACACTTAACGTGTAATAAACTCACATAATTTCATAAACTTAAAAGACACAAAACTGAACATTTAAACTAAAAATCTAAAACAACCCTAACACTTAAACTAAATTAAATTGACATATTATTGTAACAAATTTTATATATAATTTCTCTATGAGCTGGCCTAGGAAGAAAAGGTTTAAGAACCCGCACAGCTAAATTAAGAATTTAAATAGTTTAATTATGAGTTTAGGGAATTATTCCATAATTGACTTTGAATAAATATGAAAAGAGCATAATAATTAATATTAAGTCACTTATCTGAAGGAAAGTGTAAACACCGGGTATTTTGCGGTATAAATGGATATTGGCAAAGTAATCTGAAAAATAGAAATATAAATATAAATATTCCTAAAAAAATATCGAAGTTAAGAATATCAAGTTTGGGGTAAAAATAATAAGTAGTGATGTCAGAACTAATATTGGCTATGTATAAAATGCATACCAGTGAAGTGTCTCGAAGTATTAAAATAAAAATGTGATAATTCTTAGAAAAATATCTAGGTTAAGAATATAAAGTTTGGAAGAAAAATAATTAATAGAATTATTAGAACTAATACTGTTAGTTTAAGTGGGTACACTTATAAATAGGGAAGAAGACACAAAACCCTAGAATTTCTAACACTCATGAAAACTCTTCATGGCTTCCCACTCAAGAACTCCATAGAAGTTCATCCCTTTTTCATGAAACTTGACCAAGAACCTTGCTTTCTTATCCCTCTTTGAAGGTACAACCTTGAATCATTGAGCTTATGTTTTGTGAGAGAAAGATACACTCTTTGAGCCTTGAGGTTGCTATTTTTGGAGAGTGAGGGACTGTCATAATTGTGAGTTTGTGTTTAAGCCATTTACACACACAATGGTGTATCAATGTGTCATCTTTATGGAGAAACAACCTATCTTTGGGAGTTGATTTTCGGGCACCTTCTTTTGTGTAGTTTGGGTGTGGTCAAAAGTCATCCAAAGATCCTTCTTTCTATGATTTTCGAAGCCCTAAGGTAAATTCATATTATTTCCTTTGTAAATTCATGAAAATGGCTTGTTTTCCGTAATGAAAAAGAGAAACTTTAATGATTTGTGTTGGAGGTTGTTAATCTAAGTGTATTAAAGTTAATTGAATTTCTGTAAGTGGTTATATCAAAGTTAGAACCTTTGAAATGCCATTGAAGCACCTCCAAAATGAATAAAAAAAATGCAGTTTTTCTGCATTCTGTCACGGAGGAATCGGTTCCCTGAAACTGGGAATCGATTCCCACCTGAAAAAACGACAACAACGCACTAGTTTAGTAAATTGCGATATCTCGAGCTACAGAGTTCCAAATTGAGTGAGGTTTGGACCTATATGAAGCTAAAATGTAGGGCTATAATTCTACAAAGTTTTAGATCGAATGGACAAGTGTATTGATCGCGGCTTGAGTTTTAATTTGTTGTCTTATTGTGGGAAATTCTATTATCTTGCAAAAAACATAACCATAGTTATACAACTCCAATTGAGGCATAAAATATGTAGTTGGAAAGCTTGTGATATATAGTTTAACATATTAAAATTTTAGAAGTTTTGGTAAAGAGTTTCAATTTCAATTTTAAAAATAGTAAAGACAGTTTGTGCTTGGGGCTTTGGAAGAAGCCTGCAGTCACCAAACGAAAAAGAAAACATTGTCCAATTGCTATGGAATTCAGGATTCTGATTGTTAATAATATTATTAATATAAAATAGATTGTCAGATTGTGTGACTATTGGTGTATCAGTGTACATCGTGCCTTTGGATAAGGATTTTGGTATTTCAAGTAAGCTTTCGTGTCCTCGGTTTTACCTATTGTTGGTTCCACCAAACCTCATGGAGGGATGATTTATATGCATGATGTGTTTTTGTAAAATTATATCTGTTATGTGATGAATATTAGATATGTTGTTGAGCTGGATTGTGATATAGTGCATTTGCCATATGTATATGTATGTGGGGTATTCCACACGAGACGGTAATCCCTGAGCACGTCAGGCCACATGCAAGATGGTAACTCTACGTATGAGGTACATGGTGGACTCATTGTACTGTGGGTTGTAGATGTACGTAATGACTACATTTTTTCTCTGGCCAATATGATGCATACACATATGACATGAACATATCCTGCATTGTACAAATATTTGCCATTTTTCTATTGTTATCATTTTAGAACTTATATTACACATGTAAATGAGCTTGGGGTAAAGAGATCCTTAAGGACCCCTTGCCTTATTGAAATTTCTTGTTAGGGATCTCACCCCATGTGGGGCACATTTTCAGGTACAAGTATTTCTAAGGTTGAGACCTCTAGTGGCAGGAGGCCGAAGTTGAGTTGTGATGATGCATGCACCTTGCCATTTTATTATGATTTATGCCTTGCTATTATATCTTTATGGCTATTATACTTGAGACATGATTTGACTATGTTGCTTTATTTGGTGAGCATGAGGGTTGTCCATGCCACATCTGAATAAGATGTGTTTATTTCATAATGGAGTTGTATTATTGTATCAGGATAAGTCTGGTCTACGTGTTGTAGTTCCATGACTTGATACATTGTTTATGTTATAAGGTTATTCAGTTTAGTTATTTATTGCAATTTATATACGTGCGGTTTTGAAAAAGATTCACTTGGTTAATATGAATGAATTAAAATTAGAAATTTTTAGCTTCCACATTTATTGAGTTGCGCTTATTACCATTTATATGTTTAATACACCGGGTGCACATGGAGTGTTACATAAGGCAGAGAAGAATCTCTGGCTACCGTTACTCGTTCTTATTATTTCTGATGGGTGAGGAAGAGGAAAGCAGAATAGTGTAACCTGAAAAAGTTTTATGGTTTTACAAATGAGAGAGAGGGCTCACCAAAAGAGACTTTGGTTAATTTCTTAAAATAACATGAAAACATAGGTTTTGATTCAGATTTTCGTGGCGGTTTACACCAGCGAGAAAATAAAATAAAAATTACAAAATATTTTGTAAAGATCGCCATAAATAACATAAACCTAAAATTATAAATAAATAAATAAATTATGGTGGTCAATAAAATGTTAAAAGTTACTTCATTCATGGTAGCTTATCTTGACTGCAGTAGATACATAATTTTTTTAGTGATATACAAAAATATGATTTATGCATCAGAGCGTTTTGAAACGTTATATAATTTTTCGCATGTTTAATATTAAATGAAGTGCCTATAATAAGTAGTGTATACTCGAGAATTATTCATATAGCAAACATTTTCTAATCCTGAATAATCGACCAATTAATTATAAATTATGCAAAGTACTTATCCCCAATAAATTATTTGAAACTAGTTCATTTGTTAATTTTATCTGTGTTAATGCACTAAAATTAAAAAAATTAACAAATATGCTCAATTATATAAGTATGGTTAAAATTATACTTATTTTATCCTTATTTTCTCTTTTACCCTCTCACTCCACTATGACAAATTGACCATAATAATTGATTTTAATTAGAAAATTGTAAAAACCAATTAGATATTGAATGTAGTAAGAAATAATTCATTAAACTTTCTTAATCTTCTAAACAAGCATACTAACTGAAGAGAAAATTCTAAATAAACAAATAAAAGCAGTGATGCTTTATCCATTCTCAATAATGGAGCAATCGGTAATATACTAATATTAATAAATTTGTATTAGCATTCTTCTATTAGCAGTTTAAAAGCACAAAAAAACTCTTGAGTTTGGGGAGGAGTAGCAAATAATGGAGATGAGAAAGGAGATTTCTATAAAAGGTCTCAAAATAAAGCAAGGCTAATGACGTGCCTCTGCCATGTTATATTTTCCAAGTCAAAAATAATAAGAATTTAGTCATAAATGAGCATTTTCTGTATATTAATTGCTTTTATTATTTAGTTTTTTCATTTCAGTTTATTTCTCATGTTTTTTTATAATTTTTACAGGTTAAAGCAAGAAGAAATTCGAAATTGAAAAAAAAGCTGAAAAAGAAGTTGGCGTTACCCGCGCGGGTATGCACTCCAGTACTAATTCCAGAGAGTTGGCGCGGTTGCAGCGCCACTTTGGCGCTACCTGCGCGAGTTTCAGCAAAGCAGTACAAAGTCCAGAGAGTTGGCGCGGGTGCAGCGCCAGTGTAGCGCTACCCGCGCGAGAAACCAAACACAGTGCAAAACTTTGGTGCGGATGCAGCGCCAGTGTGGCGCTACCCGCGCGAACTTCTGCGTGTAGTCAAATTCTGAAATTAAAAGGACGCTGTGAGGGCTTTTTCAAGGATACTTTTTAACGACAGAGGAGAACAAGGATTCCTGAAAGAGGAGAAGAGCAGAGGATCATTCTTCGTTTCTGATAGTAATCTTATTTTGAATTCTTCTTTATAATTTTATGTCAGCTATGTCTATGGCTGGCTAATTTCTTTTATTGTAGTTAGGGTCACAAACCCTATGTGAACCCTGTTTACGATGGATTGATTATTTTCGCTCGTTTATTTTAATATAATTTATTTTTACCCTGTGCGTATTGTTTATTATTTCTGTTAGACTTGATCAACCTAATAGGAGATAATAATTTCGGAATTAGGATTCGCAATAGGAATATTGGGGTTTTGATTCTGAAAGGAGATAAAGTAACAATTTATGCATGCTCTAGGGATAGGCTTGTGTGAATTGCAGTCGCTTAATTTATCGTGGTTAATGCTTAATTTCATGTGGAATTGCTAAGGAATTAGGGTTCCAATTGGATTAAAGGGTTAGATCACCAAGGGATTGAGATTTAACTAATTATGTTTAGATGATAATTTGTCTAAGTTATTAAAATTAATGAACATTTTCAATCAATCCAAAGTTTAATGTGTTGATCATATGGTGTGTGTACCTTAGCTGCAATGTTTCTTTTATTGTTCTCTCAAAAATCCAAATTTTACCATTGCTTATTAAGTTGAAAATTATATTTTAAACTTTCTGTCTTTATTTTACCATCAATTCACAATTTTAAAAAAACAAACGAGTTTTCCAACTTAAGGGGACTGGTTATTGTGGTACTTGGTTTACAATCCCTGTGGAGACGATATTCTACTTACTCATTATATTACTTGTGCGATCGGTACACTTGCCGGTGAGCATCAGCTAGCCATATTGGAAATAGCACACATGATGAGTGTCCATATGTCCCTTATTGTCGTCATCAATCTGAAGGTCCCAGAAACCATATGGCAAAATGGTTCCAACACTCCCTTTTTTGCCTCTCAGATTCTCTCCCGCATTTGCCCCCACGGCAGCGCCGATGCCGAAAACCTCCAGCGCATCCTTCGCTTGCTCACAAGTTATGACATTTTTGCCGAGCACTTGAGTAGCATCGGCTAAAGGAAATACTTCCTCACTGACGTCGGCAAAACTCTCGTTGCCCATAACGAAGGTCTATCCTACGTGCCTTACATGCTCCAACACCATAAGGTTAATTTTAGTTTTTTTTTTACCAGAATATTTCAATTTTTTTTAAAAAAATAATAATGAAAATATGATCGGAGAATGTGTAAATAAATATGTAATTATATTTTTTATACATTATCCATGTGTTCAAAGATTAATTTGACTAATCTGATTTGAACACATAGGATTATGTGGGTGCCAAAATTCTCACTAGCAAGATTTTAAAATATTTGTATTTATAGGTACTCGAACTCGAGATCAATTGTTAAGTTAGAACAACTCATTATCAATTGATCCATGTACTTGGTAGTGTGATTATATTTTAACACAAGATGTTTTTATCCCTTGATACTTCCTTATATTATTTGGTTCTCTTCTCAAGTGGGGTATGTGTATGTTGGAGATATGAATATATAGGATGCATTGATGAAAGCTTGGTCGTTGGTGGAAGAGGTAGTGGAGGATCCATCGGTGGAGCCATTCGAGAAGGTGGAACATTACATGAAACAGGTAGATATATGTTGGAAATGGACAATCACACAAATCTTAAACGAAGAGAGAGAGAGAGAGAGAGAGAGAGAGAGAGAGAGAGAGAGAGAATAGACACGATGATTTACCCCGGTTCACAAATTCAAGCTACGTTTAACTTGTCTATGCTATATTCACCTCACTACCACTCGTTACAAGTCACTCGATTTATAAGGAGAATATAAATAGAATTCGAAAACCTTGACAACAGCTATTCATGGGCCTAAGCCCAAACTACTAAGAAAAAGAAAACTATAATAAATTAGAGGCCCACAATAGTACTTAGTCTCTACGGGCCCGAGGTCGTTGCCCCCGGATCCCCGCTCGCTCACCTGAGAGATGGACATCAATTGCCTTTCTGCTGACCCCGACAATATAACAACCCCCATTGTCAAATAATTGACAGTGAATTAACCAAGTGGTTAAGTGGAATTTAAACACGTATTTAAGGAAACGATAAACGGTAAATCATGTAAATGACATGATAAATGAGTTAAGAATACAGTCCATGTCAAAAGAGTCTAATAGGACCATAAAATAAGTATAAGGCATATGTTGCGACTTCGGCAAGTGCACCGGTCGTAAAAGTAATAAAGTGTACTGAGTACGAGATTGTTCCCACGAGGATTGATTTTCAATCAATAGTTCGCTAATAACAATTTAGTTTGACAACCAAGATTAAGATGAAGAGAAATGAAATTAAAAACAATTAATAACATGCAATCTAAAATTCAGAATTAAAAAGAACAATTGAAAAGATGATTGATTAAGAATTTAAAAACAAGCGTAGTTAGAATTTTGACTTCCCCTAATCTCCTCTATATGCTATGAAAACTGTAAGAATCTGCTCTTAATATAATGCCAATCAATTCTTTCTAAGTTAATTAGGGCTCAATTCCTTGTTACCCTAAATCTATGTGATCTTTAAAGAACTCTAGTTCCCAGATTATTCCCCAAGAAAACATGCATTAAGATCAAGAATTCAAAGATTGCACAATTACCCTATGTTTATCCCTAGATCACAAGGATTGCGATAAATTTACCAAGTCAGGGTTCATGCACCAACATTCCTATTGTCATACAATTCCCCAAAATCAATCTATAAAGAGCAAACTCATAAAAAGCATTAAAGAAAGATAAATTTATTCAAATTTAGAAAGAAAAGAATTCGGAGACAATTTAATTCAAAGCATACGATTCAATTGAGTTCCATCTACCCCGAACTACATAAAAGTCTAGCCTAGCATACTGAATTCAAAAGCAATAACAAAAAAAAGAGAACCCCAAGCCTCCATTGGTGTGATGTTGACTTGGTTCCTCAGTGCTCCAACGCTCCGCAACAGGATTCCTCCCTTAAGTCTCTGTGTAATTCTCTGGATTGGTGAATTGGTTTGACCCTATTTATAACCATTAAAACCATATCTTTTTAATTCTCCAACTAATCTCTACATGAATCTTATCAATTAATAAATCAAGATTTGATTTGTTTCCACTTTTATTCGAAATATTACAAATCTTATCAATTAGCAACTCAAATCAAATCTTGGGCTGATTGGGTTCGTATTTGGGCGCTCAAGCGCGCTACAGGGCGCTTGAGCGCGCTCTTGTGCATAAAATTTCCTGAAGTTGTCTGCCCATGCGCGCTCGAGCGGCCATTTGGGCGCTCGAGCGTGCTTCTGGGCGCTTGAGCGTCCTGAATTGCTCAATTTGGCTGATCTTCCTGCCTGGACGCGCTTGAGCGTCCATTTCTGCGCTTGAGCGTGCTTTTTTCACTCTTGACTTGTACTATTTTGGCTTTCTTTGGTTCATTTTGAGCTGCAACTCTTTGCCATAATTTTTTCATCACTTCTTAGCACCAATAAGTGTGGTTTTACCTTCAAAAAGCAAAGAAAATCAAAATGTTAGCTCAAATTCCCATCTTATGATTCATAGGTTGTAAAACCTTGAATTCCATGCAATCTACGGCATATTCCTCATATAATTTAGCCTAAAAACATGTTAAACCAAAGGTTTATCAGGGACGTAGATGTCATTATGTGAAAAGTCAGGATTACTTTGGTAATTGACCAAGGTTAAGTCAAAGGTTGATTTTGAAGATGTAATTAAATTCTATAGTTAATTCTATGGGTTCAAAGTGATTTTATTATGATGAAACCTGTAAGAACCCACCCTGTTAATTAAAGAAATTAATTGATTAATTATGTGAAATTAGGAAATAATTCCATAATTGACCCTAATAATTGTTATGAGACTTAAATAATTATAGTAATTGATTAATAATGCTGAAAGTCGCTTTTCGGACGAAAAGTGCAGATACCGGTTCTGCTACTCGGTATAAATGCGTACAGACGAAGTATCCCGGAAAATTATAAAAAGTGTGTATATGTCACTAGAATAATATGTAGGACTGTGATTTCAAGTTTCAAGTTAAAATAATGAGAACTGGTTCCAGAACTGATACTGGCTATGGAAAAGCGCATACCAGAAAGGTGCTGCGAAAAATAAAATAAAAATATGATAAATCTTAGAAAAATGAGTAGGATCAGATTCCAAAGTTTGGGATTAAAATGCTAAGCGTAGCAATTAGCGCTAATACAGTGCGATTAATCTTAATTCGGGTATAAATAGCCATGCCACAGATTTTTAGGTCAGATTTATCATTCTCTACTTGCCTCCTTTCTGAGTGTGTGCTCTCCATGGCTGGCCACCTCCATTTCCTTTATGAAATAGCCCAAGTTGTCACTTTTTTGCTTGGTTCTTCCATCTTTATCATGGTAAACACATAGTGGAGTGTTTTGTGAGTGAGGAGAGTGCATCATTTCTGAGTTTTGTCACTGCCTTGTGAGGTGTTGAGGGGCTGACCTTGTGGTTTGAGTGTGAGAGCCATTGTCATGGCATGGTGAGCTTCAAAGTGTGATCTTTGAAGAGAAAGAACCAACCTTTGTGTGCCAAATTCGTGGTTGTCCAAGTCAGAACCTTTGGGAGCTTCAAGTGAGCTCCAAGAGCCTTCATTTCCTGAGTTTGAAGCTTGGGTAAGTTGTTGAACCTTTGATCATGAGTTTTAAGGGTGAAAGGATGAGTCTTGGCATGTTTTATAGGTTAAACAAGTAGTCAACTGGTATATGAACCTAAATGAACTTAAAGATGCATGCTTTAATGTGTTGTAGTGTTAAAAATGGAACCTTGAAGGGATATCTTCGCGAAAATGCAAAACTGCATTCTGTCGCGAAATATCCAGATATTTTGATAGAAATATCCGGATATTGATATCCGGATATGGGTTTCTGGATATCCAGATAAGGATATCCGGATATTGGGTGTGGAAATATTCGGATATGTCCCCGAGAAATATCCAGATATTGATATCTAGATATGTCCCCGATGAATATCCGGATATTCTAGGTTTTCGATGAACAGTGGCTGCACTGTTCATACAGAATGATATTTATGGGTTTGTGGACCAACGGTGGGTTATGTTGAACCTCTATAATAATAAACTAAGTCAGAATCTAAGTGATTAAGGGCTTGTGGCTTTGTGAGGAGCCTAAAGACGTAAAACGTAAGAGAAAGGCATTTTCTTTTTTAGCATGCTTATAGAGTATGAATATTGATGTTATAATTGGTCTAAACAGATTGTGATCTTGCTGTTTGTGGACTTTGAGATTTGTGTGGACTCTTGGATTGGATAATTAGCTTAAGAGGTAAGCTTTCGTGTCCTCGGTTTAGCCATTGTTGGTTCCACCATGTCCCATGGGGGTATGGTTATATGCATGATGTTGTTTTCATGATATATTGGTTAGTGAAATGTTGTTGAGCTGTTATATGCAAGTGCCTTTATGATATGCATGTGGTGTTCCACCTATACGGTAAGCCTGAGTATGTGGTACATACAATAGGGTGAGGTTGTGGGTGAGGTGCAAGCGGTGTTCCTTGTACTAACTGTAGGTAATAGACGTATTCCTGCATTTCTCTGGCCAGTAGAATAGTTTTGACACACATGGCGTGAATATCTGTTGCACTGCATAGTTTTGGAACTTATACTGATAAATGCTTTTGAACTTATATTACACATGTAAGTGAGCTTGTGGTGGAAGATCCTTGAGGACCCCTTGTCTTACTGAGATTTCTTGTTTAGAGATCTCACCCCACGTTTGGGGCGCTTATTTCAGGATCAGGTAACTTGGGGGCTGATGCCTCTAGCGGCAGGAGGCCGGAGCTTAGTTGATGATATTACTGGTTTTATGATGTCATGGTTGGATGTTGGATATATCTACTAATGTTATGTTTTTAGCTTGCTTTCATTATGTTGCTGCTGTTGAGACTGATGTTGGGCTTGTGCCTTATTTGGGTGAGCATGGGGTTTGTCCATGCCACTTGGATTTCTGTTATGTTTAAGTTTAACTGAGTTCTATAAACTATCAGGGTTGTCCGGTCTCCGTGTTGTAGTTTCGTGACTAGAGACATATTTATGTTGTTTAGTTTAATAAGGTATTTCAGTTAGCTGTCTTTTGCAATTTACATACAGGCAATGTTTTTTTAAATGATTAAGTAAGCAAGTTGGTAATGATTAATGACATCATAATTGAAAAGAAAAAGATATTCCGCATTTTTAATTAAGCGCAGTGATAGTCCTCAAGAGTTGAGGCCCATTAAGTGTAAATTGTTCCACAAAACCCATGTTTTGGTTATAAATCACTCCCTCCAACCTTCTTCTTTTCATATAGAGCAACTGTTTTGAATAGTGGACCAGAGCAATGCCGAAAGTGGGAATTAAGGTAGACTTGGAGCAAATTTAACATTATCTTTTTCACATATAACTATTGGGTTAGTTTGCTTTGTTCAGGACACCTAAGGCCCATCAAAAGGAACCACAAAATGAAGAGAGAAGAAGGAGTGTTGCGCAGAAAGGAAAAAGAAGTCTGCTATAGTACAATAGCAGTCAAAGGAAGCAATGGGGAGCCGCCACGTCAGCTACAGCAGAGAAGGTGGAGGTGCTGCCTCTGCTACAGTACGAAAGCAAAGAAGCTGAGCAATGGGGAGCCGCCACGTTAGCTACAACATAGAAGGTGGAAGTGCTGCCCTGAATCCGATACTCCTACTCACAAAGGGAGCCAAAAGCAAGGGGGACCACTTCCATTTAAGGCCAAGCTGGCAAGAAGCAAAGCTACCATTGGAGAGGATTTAGACAAAGCGCAACCCTTTATGAAAGGAACAATGGAGATCAAATGAAGAACCCTATAAAAGGAACAAGCAATCCTCATAGAGAGGAGAATCAGCACCCATCCTAGGACCGGTTGTCTCTTTGTTTTCCTATTTCTTTGTAAAAATGCTCACTAGGAGCTAACTTCCTCTAAGTAGGTGAGGGTTCCATAGAAGTAATCCATTTTGTCTTAGGATAGCTTTGTAAGGAACACATATTTTATAAATGAATTTTGAGTTGCTCTTTGGTTTAATTTATTGATTTTGTGAAACCCTTTGGGCTGGCAACCTCATCCCGGGACCACTCGGTTGATGAAACACTGACAAAGGCGTGTGGAGCATTCTCAAAATCCTGGGGTAGTTTAGCCTGAAGAAATGAGGGATAAACACCTGAAATGGGGAGCACTGCCATGTGAATCCATGCTCTTTTGAGAAGGCAGCATGGTTTCCTTGCATATAACTCCAAGTACTATGGAGTAACGTGGAGAGTAAGGCCTTACCCTCTGCTTACCTATAGCAAAACAAGGGAATGAGCAAAATCCACTTGTAAAATATGCTACCAGGCAGGGTTAACCAAAGGGATGAAAACATGGAACCCGTAACACCTACTTGATCTTTTTCTTTCTGAAATTAATCTTAACTCAATTCCTATCACAACCTTTTCCTCACGATAACTGAACTGTGTTTTACTAGCTGATGATCTTACTTTCATTTCGTTGACTGCTCTTAAAGTTACTTCAATTGATGCCATTTTATTCGATGACCATGCTAAGGCATTCACTGCTCTCATCTGGTTCAGAATGGTTAACATTGTTTAACTAGCTGCTCAGAGATTGCTCTTTGTGAAGCTTAGCTGAGAATAGTGATTTCCTTTATTGCTCCATTTTACAAATTAAGTTTCCTTTAGCGCTTCTTACTTCACAACTGCTCCCTGAGGACGATAAATCTGGGGCTATAATACCCTATATTGCTTGACACGTACGCTTGCGTATAGTTGAAGAGGGTTGCTCTTAGTCAGAGTAGATTGCTCCTGTTGGCAATCCTGATTACTACTCTACACTCTTGCTCTCTGAAAGAAATATTCCCGAGCAACTCTCGGTTCGACCAAGCAATTGGCGCCGTTGCCGGGGATCATTTGGCAAGAAAGGGCGTTTTTAAGGAAACATTTTTGCTGTTTAATCGCAGTCTTTTTGTTTTAATAAACCTCCTCCATTTGTATGAGCACAGAACCTACAGAACTTGGACTGGAAATAGTACTTTTTGATCCAGAACCCGAGAGAACCTTCAGAAATAGAAGAAGAGTTCAAAGGTTGAAAAACAGTACAATGGAGGAGGTTGTAAACAATGATAACAATGGAAATCATAATCATGAGCCTGAACAAGGACCGAATGGAGGAAGAGGGCCATCATTGAATGATATGGCTGCTCCCTTCAGAAATGGTCCAGAACGAGGATATGTTCCCCCTCCTCTGAATATCCCGAACTTTGAAATAAAACCTGCAATGTTCCAAATGATTATGAACGCTGGTCAGTTCCATGGACTACCCATGGAAGACCCTCACAGTCATTTGGACAATTTCACTGAGATAGTTGACAATTTCAAAGTTCATGGTATTTCGGAAGAAAACATGCGGATGCGGCTTTTTCCATTTTCCTTAGCTGGAAAAGCCAAAGAATGGAGGAGAACATTGCCCCCAAACTCCATCACCAGTTGGGAGCAATTGGCGGAACAGTTTGTTACCCGATTTTTTTCCCAAGCAAAACAAGCCCAAGTGAGGGCTGATATAGCTTCTTTTCAAATGTATGATGGAGAAAGTCTGTATGAAGCGTGGGAACGCTTTAAAGAGTTGATACGAATCTGCCCGAATCATGGAGTTTCTGATTGGGGCATCATTCACACGTTTTATCATGGTTTAACCCCACCATTGAAAGCAACTGTTGATGCAGCCGCAGGGGGAGATCTTTTGGATTTTACTTATCCAGAAACCTACCAGTTGTTGGAAAAACTTTCAAAAAAACATATTTCATGGCCTTCCACACGACACAGTGCTCCTAAGAAAGCAGGAGTTCTTGAGCTAAGCTCAGCTGATGCTCTTTCTGCACAAATGGCTTCGCTCCAGAACACTATAAAAAACTGGAAGCCCATGGAACAGAAAAAAACAACTGAGCAACTTCTTTTGACTCAATCAAGTCAGAGTTGCCCCACTTGTGGAGGTCCTCATGAATATGAGGACTGTAACAATCTAGCTGCTGTGTGCTATGCAGGAGGGTATGACAACAACAACAGGAGCAATGACAACCATCAAGGGAACAATAACCGAGGCTGGAGGAATCAGAATAATGCTGGAGGTAGTGGAGGAAACTACCAGAACCGACCCCCGTATCCCAGGCAGAACCAACAAAACTGGGATAAGGGTGAAGGGAAGTCCCAATCCTTTGAGACTTCTGTCAAGGAGTACATGAATCAGAACAGCGCAGCCATGCGAAACCTAGAAACCCAAATTGGTCAGCTGGCTGGAGCACTCAAACAGAGGCAACCAGGGACACTCCCTAGTGATACAGAAAAGCCGTCTCAAGATAACCAGGAGCATTGTAATGCTATAAGCCTGCGAGCTGGAAAAACCTTACCACCCCCAGACTTAGTGGCACGACCTCGAAAGCGCGAACCAGCAAAACAGCCCATAGGAAAGGAAGTTGAAGAAGCCACTGACCCTTCACACCTTGAAGCTCAGACAGGACCAGAAGAGAAGGTCCAAAGCAATGAGTCTGCTGAAATCAAACCGGATGACGCAACACCTGTAGCAGAACTTGGAGCAACAAAAGTCAGTGAACCAGTTTCAGTTCCAACTTATGTTCCCCCATGCAAGAGAAGGAGTGAACCGATCGAGCCTCCTTTTCCACAGAGGTTGAAAAAGCAACACGAGGATAAACAGTTTAGCCAGTTTCTTGACTTGATGAAACAACTTCACATAAATATCCCTCTAGTAGAAGCTCTGGAGCAAATGCCTTCATATGCAAAATTCATGAAGGACATTTTGTCAAAAAGAAGAAAGATCGAAGAGTTTGAGACCGTAGCCCTCACTCAACAATCGTGCAAGTACCTGACTAAAATTCCTCCCAAACTAAAGGATCCTGGTATATTCACCATCCCGTGTACAGTTGGGAAGAACTATCTTGGTCGGGCACTTTGTGATCTGGGCTCAAGTGTAAATCTAATGCCAGCTTCCATCTTCAAGCAGCTTGACATAGGAGCAGCAAGACCAACCACAGTCACTCTTCAACTTGCAGACCGATCTATAGCCAAGCCAGAAGGAAAAATTGAGAATGTCCTTGTCCAAGTAGACAAGTTCATTCTACCAGCTGACTTCATCATCTTAGATTTTGAAGCAGATCAAGAAGTTCCAATAATTTTGGGCAGACCATTTCTGGCTACCGGTGATGCTATCATAAATGTCAGAAAGGGTGAACTTTCTATGAGTGTAAACGGAGAAGAAGTGAAGTTTAATGTCATGAAAGCAATAAGGTTTGATGAAGATAACACTGAGGAATGCTCTAGCATTTCGATCCTTGACTCGGTCATACGAGAAGAACAGCAGGAGCATTTGCAGCCAGAGATAGGCATTAAGGACTTTGAGGAGCTGGAAGAATACCTTGCATCCATCAGTTTCCACCAACCCCAGGGAAGGAAAGAAAGGGTCTTTGAATCCTTAAATCGATCAGAGCAAGAGCAAAGACCAAAATTGCCTTCAGTAGAGCAACCACCTACCTTGGAGTTAAAACCCTTACCTGAACACCTGAAATATACTTATTTGGGTAAAGACAACACTCTCCCTGTGATTATTTCTTCTTTGCTAACCCATGAACAGGAACTTCAACTCACACAAAAGCTCAAAGATTACAAAGGAGCAATCGGCTGGACCATGGCTGACATAAAAGGAATTAGCCCAACAATTTGCATGCACAAGATTTTGCTCCAAGACCCTGACAGCTCATCTGTGGAGAATCAAAGGAGGCTGAATCCCAATATGAAGGAGGTGGTAAGAAAAGAAATCATCAAATGGCTTGATGCAGGTATAATCTATCCCATCTCAGATAGTAAATGGGTTGCACCTGTACAGTGCGTTCCAAAAAAGGGTGGCATTACTGTAGTTGAAAATGACAAAGAAGAGTTAATAACCACCAAAAAAATAACTGGGTGGAGGATTTGTCAAGACTACAGGAAATTAAATAATGCTACCCGAAAGGATCATTTCCCCCTTCCTTTTATTGACCAAATGCTGGATCATCTAGCTGGGAAAGAATTCTTTTGTTTCTTAGATGGGTATTCGGGATACAACCAAATCCCGGTTGCTCCTGAAGACCAGCACAAAACCACTTTTACGTGCCCCTTTGGGACGTTTGCATTCAGAAGAATGCCTTTTGGGCTATGTAATGCCCCTGCAACTTTTCAGAGATGCATGTTTGCTTTGTTTACTGATTTGGTAGGAGAAGCAGTAGAAATTTTCATGGATGATTTTTCTGTCATTGGTTGCTCTTTTCCTACTTGCCTCAATAACCTTGAACAGGTATTGAAAAGATGTGTCAAGAGCAATTTGGTGCTGAATTGGGAAAAATGCCACTTCATGGTAAGAGAAGGCATTGTGCTAGGACACAAAATCTCAAGCAAGGGCCTCGAGGTGGACAAGGCTAAGGTGGAAGCAATTGAGAAGCTACCTCCCCTACCACCGTAAAAGGGATCAGAAGCTTCTTGGGACATGCTGGGTTCTACAGACGTTTCATTAAAGACTTCTCCAAAATCGCCAAACCACTTTGTGAACTTCTGGAGCAAGACAGGAAGTTCAATTTTGATGAAAAATGTTTGACAGCCTTCCTGGAGCTCAAGTTGAGGCTGGTGTCCGCACCCATCATTCAAAGCCCAGATTGGAGTCTTCCTTTTGAACTAATGTGTGACGCCAGCGACTTCGGCTTGGGAGTAGTTCTTGGGCAGCGAAAAGACAAAGTCTTCAGAACTGTTTACTACGCTAGTAGAACTCTTACTCCGGCACAAGCCAACTACACAGTGACGGAGAAGGAGATGCTGGCAGTTGTATTTGCATGTGACAAGTTTCGTTCATATCTAATATGTTCCAAAGTCACAGTCTTCACTGATCATTCAGCAATCAAGCAACTCTTTGCTAAGAAGGATGCAAAGCCAAGACTAATTAGATGGGTACTATTGCTCCAAGAATTTGACCTTGAGATCAAGGACCGGAGAGGAAGTGATAACAAGGTGGCTGACCACCTATCTCGATTAGAGAGAGCAAGCCCACAAGAAGGAGATCATATCAAGGAGACATTCCCTGATGAGCAGCTTCTAATGATCGCTGAAAAACAAGCTCCTTGGTTTGCAGATATTGCAAACTACCTGGCTGCCGGAATCGAGCCATACCACTTGAATCACCAAGGGAGAAAGAGGTTCCATCATGAAGCTAAGCAGTATTTCTGGGACGACCCTTTGCTCTACAAAAGGTGTTCTGACCAATTACTTCGAAGGTGTATCCCTGAAGGAGAACAACAGAAAATACTGGAGCAATGCCACAATTCCCCTTATGGAGGACACTTTGCTGGAGCAAGAACAGCAGCTAAAGTGCTGCAGTCAGGTTTATACTGGCCCTCCTTGTTTAAAGATGCTAATGTTTTTGTTAAAAAATGTGACAGGTGCCAGAGAACAGGGAACATTACAAGAAAGCATGAAATGCCCCTTGTTCCAATAATGGAGGTTGAATTGTTCGATGTATGGGCATTGATTTCATGGGGCCTTTCCCACCTTCCTTTGGAAACAAGTATATACTTGTTGCAGTTGACTATGTGTCGAAATGGGTAGAAGCTGTTGCTACCCCCACTAATGATGCCAGGAAAGTGCTGAAGTTCATCAAAAAGAATATTTTCACTCGATTTGGAACCCTTAGAGCAATTATCAGCGACGGGGGTACACACTTCATGAACAAACAATTCCAATTGCTCCTGAAGAAATATGGAGTGCAGCATAAAATTGTCACCCCTTACCACCCACAGACCAGCGGGCAGGTAAAGGTGTCCAACAGGGAGATAAAAAAAATCCTGGAAAAGGTCGTAAACCCAGATAGAAAAGATTGGTCCAACAAATTGGATGATTCCCTATGGGCGTATCGAACAGCTTATCGAACGCCCATTAGCTGCTCCCCCTATAAGTTGGTGTTTTGAAAAGCGTGTCACTTGCCTCTGGAACTTCAACACAAAGCATTCTGGGCTATCACATTGCTAAACATGGATTCCAGAATGGCTGGGGAAAAGAGGTTGCTCCAGTTGGTTGAACTGGAAGAATTCCGGAGCAAGGCATATGAAAACGCCAACCTCTACAAGGAGCAGATGAAAAAGTGGCACGATAAAAAGCTTATCAAGAGAGAGTTAGAAGTTGGAGACAAAGTGCTGCTGTATCGATCCAGATTGAAACTGTTTCCTGGAAAGTTGAAATCAAGATGGGAGGGACCTTATGCAATCACTGAAGCACTTCCCAATGGAGCATTTACCATTGCTCATGAAACATCTGGAGCAACGCTCAGGGTAAATGGACACAGACTCAAGAAGTATAATAGAGGGATCAAGGAGCATGAGAAACTAACTTCTCATCTCGATGACCCAGCTGAAGTCTGACCCAAGGAGCAACAAGTCGAGCTAAGACTATAAACGAAGCGCTACTGGGAGACAACCCAGATTTATTTCCACGTCGTTCTTTTTATTATTGTCTTTGTTTGAGAAAATTAATGTGCTAACCATTGCCGGAAGCTAGTTTTGGGGTTGCTCTTGAGTAACCTGATCCCAAAAGCAAGGAGCAACCAACACTTAGAATTTGATCCTTCAATGTGAAACCAAGTTCTAATTGGGCTGATCCACTTGCTCCTTTTAACCCAAAGGCCTGCAATGGGTCGCATGCGAAAAAAGAGAGAGAAAACCGAGTGGCGGAAGCAACGGAAGGATAATAGCTCCACGTCGTGCTGTCACATCCCTCCAATCAAGCGAGAGTAGCAGTTTCAAAAAGAAGAAACCGTCAGAGCAGAGGACAGTTGCTTTCCCCTAGGCATTTATGTGCAGCAGACGCTCTTCCTCCCCAGTTGCATACGGGGTGTTATATTGGTCTAGAGCTCGGAACCCTTCAGGTTGCTCCATATAAATTTATTTTTCTAAATCACCGTGAAGAAATGTCGTCTTCACGTCCATTTGTTCTACCTCGAGGTCCATTGAAGCTGCCATAGCTAACACGGTTCGGACCGAGGTCATTTTCACCAAAGGAGAAAAAATCTCCTCAAAATCTACTCCTTTCTTCTGATTGCAGCCTTTCACTACAATCCGGGCTTTGTATCTCGGCTTCTGTCCGTTCTCTTCATTCTTAATCTTGTAGACCCACTTATTTTTCAGAGCTCGTCTTCCTTTTGGCAACTCGGTCAGCTCATAAGTCTGATTCTCGTGTAGAGACTTCATCTCGTCTTGCATTGCCTTTTTCCAATCTTCTTTCTCTGAGCTCGTCACAACCTCATCATAACTCTGAGGCTCACCGTCTTCAGCAACCACAGTGTATTCATCAGATGGGTATCTTTTAGAGGGTCTTCTTTCTCGAGTTTGATATCTCGGCTGTTCTTCAGCTTGAGAACCCGGTTCATCATTCTCATCCTGAATCTCATCATCAACTCGGACCTCAGTGTCTTGGTCATCATCAGCTTGTTGCTGATCATCATTTTCTTCATTTTCTTGATTTTCTCCCCCTGCTTCAGCTCGGACAAGAGGGATGGGTTCTTCACGTCTGACAATAACCCAGACTTTAGGCTTCGAGATGTCATGAATGTTCTCATCTTCATGAAAGATCACATCTCGGCTTCTCACTATCTTCTTATTAATTGGATCCCAAAGTCGGAACCCGAACTCACATCTCGGCGAACCAAGATAAATGCATTCTTTAGTCTTCGCATCGAGTTTTTCCCTCGGCATCCAAACACTTTCAATTGATTGTAGGCCGCTTTCCGACCTGTCCAGACTTCTTCTGGAATTTCTCCTTCAAGTGGCCGTGATGGTGAGAGGTTGATCAAGTCAACAGCAGTTTTGACGGCTTTTCCCCAGAATGATTTCGGTAACCCGACATTGGATAACATGCTTCGTACCTTCTCTTCAATAGTTCTGTTCATCCTCTCAGCCAGTCCATTCAACTGTGGAGTCTTAGGGGGCGTCTTCTCAAGTCTAATCCCGGTCGCACTGCAGTATGCATCAAAAAGGCCGCAATACTCACCACCATTATCAGATCGAAGCACCTTCAATTTCTTGCCAGTCTCCCTTTCAACCATAGAATGGAATTCTTTAAAGGATTGGAGTACCTGGTCTTTAGACTTCAACAAATATACCCACACTTTGCGGGAATGGTCATCAATGAATGAAACAAAGTACTGAGCTCCTCCAAGGGGTCTTTCCGACATGGAGCAGACATCAGTATGGACGTGGTCAAGAATATACCTGTGTCGTCTTGGTTGATCCGGTCTCACAAAAGAAACTCGGTGCTGCTTTCTAGCTAGGCAGTGCGTGCAACTCTCCAACGCTTGGCTTTTCAACCCGGTCAGTAATCCTTTTTTGTTCAGGATCTGTAGCCCTTTCTCGCTCATGTGGCCGAGGCGCTTGTGCCATAGCTCCAAGCTAGGTTCATCTCGAACAGAATTGGCTTCTCCGCCATTGATCTTTCCTTGCATCACGTACAAGGAGCCTTCCTTCTTACCTCGGGCCACAGCCAAGTTTCCCTTGGCCAACTTCCATCTAACACTACCGAAGTAGTTCACTAACCCGGCATCGTCAAGTTTGCCTACCGAGATTAGGTTCAAACGCATGTCAGGTGCATGCCTCACATCCTTCAACACAAGTCAGCATCCGACATCTGTGGTCAGGGTTACATCACTGACACCAACAATCTTACTGGTCACTTGATTTCCCATCTTCACGACTCCAAAATCACCACCTCAGTAAGAGGAGAAAAAACCTTTGTGTGGAGTAACGTGGAAGGAGGCACCGGAGTCAACAATCCAGGTGCAGTCATCATATGCAACATTCAAATAATTATCCTCACCTAGGAGGAATATCTCGACATCCGGGTTGGCAGCCACCGCAGTGGTGCTCTTGTCTTCCCTCTTCTTGGGAATAATCTGATCCGGCTTCACTGAGCCGTTCTTCTCGTCATTCTGCAGGGTTCAACAGTCTGGCTTCTTATGACCTGTCTTTCCACAGTAAAAGCACTTCAACTCATATCTCGGCTCTGACCGACCTCTGGACTTTTCTCGTCTGTCACGACCTCTACCCCGTCTCTTGCTTCTACCCCGGGAGTCAGATTTTCCTCTGTTCTCAGCAACGTTGGCCTTAGACGTGCTCGAAATACCTCGTTCTCTTCTCCTGGCTTCTTCGCCCATGAGGCTGTCTGTCACAACATCCATCTTCAATTTTCCATCTGGAGTTGAATTATTCAAGGTCACCACCAGAGTATCCCAGCTTTCTGGCAGCGAGCTCAACAGCAGCAAAGCCTGCATCTCGTCATCAATTTTCATCTCAGCCTTTGACAGCTGATTCACAATACCTTTGTAGGTATTGAGGTGTTCTATCATGCTCATGCAATCCTTGTATTCCAGCTTCACAAGTCGGCGAACCAGGTGTGCTTTGTTCCTAGGAGTCTTCTTCTGAATCATGAACTCCAACTTCGTCCACAACTCATACGCATTCGTGAACTCGGACACGTGCTCAAAGAGGCTCTTGTCAATATATTTTCTGATCGTAGCTACCGCCTTACGACTCTGAATCTCCCACTCCTTATCGGTTTTGTCTGCCGGTCTCTCATCAAAGATAATGGGCTCATGTAGATCTTTGCAGTAGAGATGATCTTCCATCATCGGTCTCCAATATGTGAAATTGTCTGCGGTCAGCTTGAACATTCTCCATCATTGGTTATGCCACTGGTCTCTATCTCGTCTCCCTCAGAACCCGTCGAACTCGGGCTCTGATACCACTATTGGGAAAAACTCGGTTCCCTCAAGCTCGACTCAGGGGCCTTTTGTGCGGAAGTCAATCAACAAGATCCTGATCTCGAATCTCGGCAATACCTCGGCCTGAATTTCACCAGGTTGGGCAGCGCAGCGGAAAAATCAAAACAAAAATGGGAGAGACAGAAGGAGAGAGAGAGAGAACACAAGCAATTTTAACGTGGAAAAACCTTCTCCAATGAAGAAGTAAAAACCCACGAGAGCTAGTCCAGATCAAAAATCCATTATGAAAATAATGGTTACAAATAATCAGAATACACCAATGTGGTGGTTAACTCAACCTCTCCAACAATGGTGATAATCAAACTACCCTAGAAATGTTTCACTCAAACTCTCTCTAGAGATCTCTCAAATGCAAAGCATAAAGCTTTGCTCTCAAATTTCAAACAATTTTTCTCTTAAATATCAAATCTCTCTCATCTGACCTCTTAATCTAACCTCCACCAACAACTAATAAATATATAGAGGATGTGGAATTTAAGGTTAGAGTTTTTTTTAGGAAACTCCTCAATGGGCTTGGGCTTAACATTGAAGGAGGAAGCCCAACAAATCGAACCGGTTTTAAAAGGTGACTTTGTTCTTGAGCCAATTTGTTCTTAAATCGATTTGAAAAATATGGTGCAGAGTTTTGGTTCATTTAGATTTTTACCATATTGGTAAAGTGTTTTGTTTTTTGAACCAAATTAATTTTAGAAAAACAGTTCAGTTTTTAAACCAATTCGAATAAAGTGATTCAGTTCTTGAGTCTGTTGAAAAAAATATAATTCTTTTACTGCGATTTGGATCAGTTTTACAATTTACAATTAAGTTCAGTTGATTTGAATTTTTACACACCACCCCAAGGCAACGAGGCCAACTTTTCCCTACGGGCAGCAATAACCTCAGCTACATTTACTCTTAACAAAAGTAGTTCAATATTTTTTTTTTCCACAAGGCAATGTTGCTACTCACGGCAAGTGCACCGATCGTACAAGTAATATACTGATTAAGTAAGAGATCGTTCCCACGAGGATTACGGTTCAAGCACTAATTCACTATCGCAAACTTAGTTGGACAATCGAAAGTGTATTTGGAAACAGGATTTGAATTGCAAAATTAAAATATTAAATATTAAGCTAATTACTTGCAAGAATTAAAGACAAGAAATTAAAGATGTGAATTAACTAATAAAATAAAAACGTAGCTAGGGGTTCGATTTCATTTAATCTCCTTATTTCGTTTGAATTCCTTCTTAATGTTAATTGTCCTTAGTATCAATCTAATCAATTCTTTCGCATGTTGTTAGAGCTCAATCCCTTGTTACTCTAAAACCTTTACAATATTGGAAGAACCCTAGTTCCCCGGTTATTCCCCAAGCATGCAAGCATTAAATTCAAGAATCTTAAAGATTACGCAAACCCTATGTCTATCCCTAGAATCATAACGCTTACGATGAAGTTATCAGATATGGATCACACACCAACATTCCTATTGCCATGCATTCACCGATGATCATTATATAAGATTCAAGCCTATATAAAGCATTAAAAACAGATAACTTCATTCATGATATAAAGGAAAATTAACACAGCGAATTGTTCAAAACATAATAAATTGACTAAAATCCATCTAACCCTAACTACTTAAAGAACTAGCCGGACATAGCAAAATCAAGAACAAAAGAAAATAGAAAAGCTCCCCCAAACTCTATAAGTGATTGGTGAATCTTCAATATCTCCAGTGAACACTTGACATTGATCCGTCTTCGCCGCTCACGAACATGAATCTGATGTTTCTCCGCGTTCCCTCCGCCTCCAAGCACCCAAGAGTTGTTTAGCAATGTAAAAGTTATGTATTTCTGGTCCCCAATGGTGTTTAAATAGGTCAAGAGTTCGTATCATGATGAAACACCTTGAATGGGCCTAAGTTGGATCTGACTGGGCGCTTAAGCTTGTTATAGCGCGCTTAAGCGCCCTAGGACGGTGATTTTAGATTCGCGTTGCGCGCTTAAGCGCGATGGAGGGCGCTTAAGCGCGCTCCTCGCGACAAAACTTTCTTCTTGTGGCGCGCTTAAGCCCTGATTTGGGGGCTTAAGCGCCCATAGGCCGAGACTTTTTTGGGTATCTTGGAGGCTTAAGCTTCCTTATTGGGGCTTAAGCTTCCATTGGCAGAGGCTATTTGCTTGTTTAGGAAGCTTAAGCTTCATGATGGAGGCTTAAGCTTCTTCTCTAACAACTTGATAAGATCTCAAATCTATCTTGTTTTTTATCTTCCTCTATCATCTCTTGATCTCATCTTTTCTAGTTGTGATCTCTATCTATCCAATCTTCATCTTTGACTCCTTTTGTCAACAAATCCCTAAAAAATAGCAAAGATGATTCAATTAAATAAAAATTCAGATAATGTTCATGATTATTATATTAAACCCTAGTTTTTGACTTATTTAACTTGATATTTTATATTAATTTAGTCTATAAAATAAGATAAACTAAAGGTTTATCAAACAATTCCCAGATTTGAACATTGTTGTCCTCAGCAATTAATTAGAATAAAACTATGGGAAAGTTTGGAGACGGCTAGTCATGCTTAATGAATAACAGACAGAAAACTGATCAATAATGAGATATCAAAGTATTCAGATTTATTAAAAATCAATGACACATCAATTTCAAGCAAACAGTCATAATTCACCAGTCATAAAATCATAACATGTGTTCTCAAAAGAAAGAGTAGTACCATTTAATTTCCACAACACCCTCTCATTGGATTTTTATTTATTCACTCATACTCAGTGTTTAAGGGTATGTGTTTCACTCTTACTTCACTGCATTAACACTACCATAGGCTTGTTTATATTCTCACTCTCCACAGTGTAATTGGTATACAAGGTTAATCAAGAGGTCTTTGATAAGGTTGTAACGTGGCTTAGGTAAAAGGAAAGGAATTATCTGGGTAAGTGGCTTGAGATTACTGATCAAAATTCAATTTTAAAGATGAACTTTAATATGACTTTTCAACATTTCTCTTATTTTTCTCCTCTTTTCTTCTTCCACTTATTCATAAACTAGGAACCTTTTATTTCTTTTCTTTTTTTCCTTTTGTTTTTCTTTTTCTGTTTTTGTACAGATACACATTTCAACCTTTTTCTTTGCTTTTCTTTTCCACCACTTTTTGGCTTTTCCTCTTTTCACCTTTTCTTCCACACACTAGAGTTTGAATTTCTTTCTTTTTGTTTCAATCATATCTAGTCCCTTATTTAAAAATGAAAATTAATCAGTTTAGGTGAGGATGTGTATGGAATGGCTATTCATAATGTACTGTCAATGAACAAACAGGCCTCGGCTCAAAAGGGCTTAATCTAAGAATAAACCTTCAGGGTGGCTATTTGGCTATCTAGCTTTTAAAAAGAACTGCCTCTATCATTTCAACAATTGTATACTACAGACCATTTCAAAGAGAAACAAAACAAGTTCTAGAGTGATTCAACAGTAAAGTTCACACCACAAAAAAAAATTCTGTTTAGGCTCAAAAGCTTACGCCTAAGGATGTGAGACTTATTTTTCCACTCTCTCTTTGATTACTCTAGTTATTCTTCTCTTATTCCAGTGAACTATGAAGCATGCTTGACTGACGCTCATTTATGTACGAAAATAAAATTTATTTACATCATTATACTCTTGATATCAACTATCAACCAATTTCATGTAATTATTCATTATGCATCCATATCAAGCACAATGGAAAATCTCTTAAGATCCACTAATTATTTATTGACTAAGATGGAAGGGGTCTTAAAAATAATTTAAAAAAAAACTTAAATATTAAACTAACTAATATATATGAAGACCTTAAAATAAACTAATACTAAATCAAAATAATATATTTAAAATCATATAATATGAAAATAATATTGAGAAACTCCCCTGAAAAACTGCATTTGTAATTTGGATATTTCTGTGTACTCCGTGTAATCAAGAGTTTCTTCTTCCGACCATGTGAAGTTTATGGTCTGATGAATTGCATGGTACCCATCCCCAGATTTAAATCTTGCTGTCCTCAGCAATAAACTTAAATCTAAAAGAATCCTAAGCAAGAAATCAGAAAAATTTGATATTGTACTCTGCACACATGTCACAGATAAAGAAACTACGTCAGCATGTCATATCCAAAAAAAAAATCATAGTCACGTCAAGATCAGTCTCAATATACATCTCATATCAACATGAACTAAAATCAACAAAAGAAAAAAAATCTAAACATTGAGACAATGGTCAATCCTCATCAATTTCAGTAGTGGGTGCAATATCATTTCTATCAGCATCCTGTGTAGTGTCTGCAACCATATCAGCATTAGTATTCGAGTATCCAACATGTTTGCAAAGTTAGTGCAATTTCCACATAACAATTCCCAGATTTATATTCAGATGCATCTGAAAATAATAATGAGTATATGGAACTGAAATACTTTAACAATATGCATAATGTCAAAGATGAGCGCGCTTAAGCGCAGTGATTCGCGCTTAAGCGCGCTGAGGCAGTGAGAAATGGGATAAAATTTTATTTAGCGCGCTTAAGCGCGATTCAGAGAGCTTAAGCGCGCTAGGGCCAAAAGAAATTTCACTTTTTGGGGGGCTTAAGTCTCCTTTAAGGGCTTAAGCTCTCAATACTTAGAAAATTTTCTCCATATTTTCCTATTACTTGCATTCATCTCTACTGTGTATTCTTCCACCTCAATAATTCTGCTCAATATCATACACAAAACATATAAATGAATAAGAGTTGCGTACCTGTGTATGCTTTAATCCCACTTACACCTGAAAGTCCATCTCAACAGAATTTGATCATTAACCTCAATGTTTTTATTTTTTTTGATTTTTATGATATGACTAAAATAAACTATGCTAAGAATAATTAAAATAAGCTAAACTAAATTTAAAATACTATACTAAAATGTTGGAAAATAAAAAATATAGTTGGGTTGCCTCCCACAAGCGCTTGTTTTACGTCACGAGCCTGACGTACCTCTTTTATGTTCATGGTGGTTCAAAGCATGGGCTTGGTGATGACCAAGCTCTATCATTCAGAAATGGTGTCCTCCCATAGTACTCTTGTGCATATGAGTGAGATGAAGTAGGCTCAATAGCTTTGAATTTGGTGTTTACGTGCTTTCCCTTGCTCCTGAGCTTCTCCATTTTAACCTTTGGCTTACTTTCTTGAGAAGAATTCTCTTTGTGCTCTTCTTCTCCTTTCTTTTCACTAATATAGTAGACTTGATCTTCCGGTTGAATTATAGGTGAGGGACTTCTTTATCAAAGAACTTGAAAATTGCTTGCTCCCCGTCTACCCGTAAGATCAACTCGCCTTTCGGTACATCAATCAGCGCTCCTGAGGTTGCCAAGAAAGGTCTTCCGAAGATCATAGGAATAGTAGAATTTTCCTCTATATCAAGGATGACAAAATCAACAGGAATGATGAATTTGTCAACCTTTACCAGTATGTCCTCAATAATGCCATAAGCTTGCTTTGTAGAGCGGTCAGCCAGTTGAACTATTGTCTTGGTTGGCCTTACTTCAGTAATCCCCAGTTTCTTCATCATAAATAGTGGCATCACGTTGATGCTGGCACCGAGATCACATAGAACATTTTTCACTTCCATATTGCCTATGTTGCATGGAATGCTGAATCTTCCTGGATCTTTAAGCTTTGGAGGCAACTTTTTCTGGGTAATGGCACTGCATTCCTCTGTCAGAGTCACCGTCTCACATTCTTGTAGCTTACGCTTTCGTGATAAAAGATCTTTCATGAACTTTGCGTAATTGGGCATGTTCTCCAAGGCTTCAGTAAACGGGATATTGATTTGCAGCTTCTTGAAAATGTCAAGGAACTTGGAATACTGCTGCTTTTTGATTTCCTCTCTGAACCTCTGCGGATATGGAATCTTTGCATAAGGTGAGAGCTCCAATGACTTTTCTTGCCTTTCTTGAGCTTTCTTTTTCTCCCATTTGAACTCTTTCTTTTCAGGTACAGTTTTCTCTGCAGCAGATTCTTTATCAACTTCCTTTTCTTTTTCCTTTTCAATTGCAAGTTCATAATCTTTCTTTTTCTCAACTGAAGGCTTTACCACAGGTTCAATGGCTGTCTCACTCATAGTAGTAATCGCATTGCAGTGTTCCCTACTTGGATTTAGAATAGTGTTACCTGGAAAAGTTCCTTGAACTCTTTCAGTGAACTGCTTTGATAGCTGGCCAATCTGAGTTTCAAGATTCCGGATAGAAGCTTCTTGATTCCGGAATGAGGCCCTTGTTTCTTGCATAAAGGCTGAAGTGTCTTCTCTGAAAGCATTGGAACTCTGAATGTAATCTGACATGGTCTTAGATAGTTGTGCAAAGGCCTTCTCCCACTCTGATTGTTGTGGAGGTTGCTGTGGTACTGGCATAGGAGGATTCAACTGATGATTCGAACTATAACTGAATCCTGGGTGTTGATTTTGATTTTTATTTCTCCACCCTTGATTCTGGTTATTGCCGTATTGGTTCCTCCCTGGATTATATGGAACTTTCTGATCATGCCAAATTCCATTAACATCTGCAGTTTCGGGTGCCTTGCAGTCATCAGTAGCATGAGCACCTGCACAAATATCACAAACAATAGAAGAAGTATTAACAAAAGCTACTGGAGTATTAACAGAAGAAACTTGAAAATCAGAAAATTGCTTTGTGAGAGCATCTAGTTGTTGTTGCTGTTTCTTATTTGACTGTAGAATCTGATCATTCTGGGCCAGGATGGCATCATAGCCATCAAGCTTCATAATCCCCGCTCTTCTCTGTGGTACGGGAGCATTATCATACTCCTAAGAGGCTAAAGACTCTAATAATTCCAAGGCTTCCTCTGGAGTTTTTGTTTTCAAGGACCCTCCTGATGCAGCATTCACCAATGTTCTTGTGTTGGGCTTCATCCCTTGGAAGAAAGTTCTCGCTTGTTCCCAGGCTTCAATGCCATGTTGGGGACACTTCCTAAGTAGTCCCTTGAAACTTTTCCATGCTTCATATAGAGATTCACTTTCTTTTTGTTCAAAAGAAGTGATATCCGCCTTGAGCTTTGCCATTTTCGAAGATGAGAAAAATTTGTCCAAAAATTTGGTTGCCAAGTCGTCCCAGTGGGTGATGCTTCCTTGAGGTAACGATTGCAACCATCCTCTTGCTTCGTCTTTAAGTGAACATGGGAACAATCTGAGCAAAATAGCATCCCGAGACACCCCATTCATCTTCAAGGTATCACAATATAGCAAGAAGTTTTCCAGATGGATGTAAGGGTCTTCCGTGCTTCCTCCGGCAAATTGGTCTTTCTGAATTAATTGTAAAAGTGCCGGCTTGAGTTCAAAGTTGTTAGCATCCACGTTTGGTCTAACAATACTCGCCGTCTGTGGAACTCGAGCAGGAGTCATGTAATCTCCCAACGTTCTCGGAGGTGGTGGAGGTGCATTGTTGTCTCCCATTGCTTCTTCTCTTGGTTCTGTTGAGCTTGAAGCTTCTTTCTCTTGCTGTCTTCTTTCTTTAGCAAGTTTTCTGTTTCTTTTTGCTGTTTTCTCTATCTCCGGGTCGAATTGCAAGGAATCGGTGTCAACGGTACCTCGCATAAACCAGAAAAATAGATTATATAAAATAAGAAAATAAAACTGAATTTAAATAACAGAAAATTAAATAACAGAAAATAAGGTCCAATCTAAAGAATTAATAGCTACTATTAATGTTGAAATAGTAATCCCCGGCAACGGCGCCAAAAACTTGTTGCTACTCACGGCAAGTGCACCGATCGTACAAGTAATATATGATTAAGTAAGAGATCGTTCCCACGAGGATTACGGTTCAAGCACTAATTCACTATCGCAAACTTAGTTGGACAATCGAAAGTGTATTTGGAAACAGGATTTGAATTGCAAAATTAAAATATTAA